>NC_083775.1:30515035-30520035 GCF_963514075.1 Conger conger
GATGAAGTTGAAATTTTGTATGTTGCATGTTGGTTAAATTTCAGTAGCCTTTACAGTAGTTTTCTTTTACACAGAACTTTGAGGTCATTTTTCCAAACTCTAAACACTTTTTTTCAATTGCTTCGATGCAATATACATAAACCAAAAATCATTTGATCGCTGAACCAAATCACTTGTTCACAATGACTCAACTTCACTTTCAAAGTATTAGCATTTCAAAATGAAATACACTCATTACATTTGAAAATACTGTCTTTTCATTCATTCCATCTCAATTCAATGCATCAAACTACCAATGGGTCCGATGTACTTTTTCAATACTTTCGTAATTTATTGGTCGGATGTGAAATAGGTCGGATGTCACCCTGCTACCACCAGCAAAGGGGGCATGTATCAACCACCAGTTGTGGTATTCTAAAAGTGGAACCACTTTGGTGGCGTGCATGAAACTCGATGATATTTTGCTCTCAAAAAATAAGTCGACTCGCTAGTCCCCGTGTTCTGTTCGGATATGATTCATATGGTTCATATGATTCTGACCTACTTACTGTTGGCATATTACTGTAGCCGAGTTTGTGCTGAAAACAAGGAAATGAAACACTCTGGAAAATATTGTCTTTCCATCCATTACAATGCATCTAACTCCCAATGTATCCAACTACCGGTAGTTAAAATTATATGTAGCTGTAACATTACTCCAAAAGCATAGTTTTATGGAAACAGATTACTTGTAACAACATTCCATGTTTAGATCATGAATCTTTTAGGATAAATAAATCGATTGACACCAATTACTTTGGAACAGGATCAATTTTACCGCATTATCATTGAATGTAATATTGCATCACCATCTTTTGTCACAGGGGTTTTCAACCTTTTTAGCAACATTCAGATGTGGAGAACGAGAAAGGAATAAAAAAGTGAAATATCACGAAGGAGGCCCCGGATTACCAAATCATCCTCCTAGATGATTTGGTAATTGTTCACGAAAAACAATGGCAGTGAATTTTGTTGAAACAATTTCCAATTATCACAAAATCCGAATTCATGTCTATAAGCCATTCTGCTTAAATCGACCATGTTTGGTGTACATCTGTCAGTAGGTTTTGCTACACCATATAAATGGTCATAAGTCCTAAACCAATTGCCTGATGAAATTTAAATTTTGTATGTTGGTTTAATTTTAGTAGCCTTTAAACTCACTTAGCTCTCACCAATCATCATGAATGCAGGGTTTTGTAGGACGTGCCAAATAGCAACCTGTATAAAAAATTTCTATATATTTCTTTCTTGAACCATTTGACCTTGCCTCAAGTTGAATGTGACCGTGTGTGTGTATGTTTACATATGCTTGTATGGGACTGTGTGTGTGTGTGTCTATGTTTACTTGTGCTTGTATGGGACTGTGCGTGTCTAATAGAATTTCAAAGCTGCAGTGGCTATATTAATCAGAGTGTGTGCTTTATCATAGCTAAGTGTGCTGAGCCACACTCTGGAATCTGACTGTGGGTGACCACACACACATACACACATCAATGCAGGCACACACGCTCCAGGTATGCCAGGTTAACAGAGGGACATACCCCCTCCGATGATCCTGGCGCTCCTGGGACCAGTAGAGTTGGCAGGAGCAGGTGTCACCTGCAGTGTAATGGCCCCACCCCAGAGCCTCTTCTCATGGAGGAGAGCTGCAGAGGGGTGGGGACAGATGGAGAGGGGTGGGGACAGATGGACACAGGAGTAGAAAGACAGAAAGGGGGAAGAGAGGAAGAGAGGGGTGGAGACGGATGAAGAACTGCTGATGTCACCCAGAGAAGGAGAGGCGTCAGCTCTGCACCACAGTGAGATCACACACAGAGCGCATTCTGCTCACAGAGAGAGAGAGAGGGAGAGAGAGAGAGCGAGGGTGAGAGAGAGGGAGGAGAGAGAGAGGGGGTGAGAGAGGAAGAGAGAGAGAGGAGAGAGAGGGAGGAGAGAGAGGGAGAGAGTGAGAGAGAGAGGGAGAGAGAGAGGGGGGGTGAGAGAGGGAGAGAGAGAGAGGAGAGAGAGGGGGTGAGAGGGCGAGAGAGAGAAAGAGAATGGGACAGTAAATAGACTGAAAGGATGGGAGTGAAGGAAAGGGGCAGCGAGAGCAGGACGGAGGAGAGGAAGCCGGGCCCTAATGGAATTACGGCGCGCCTGGCGATCCGTCAATAAGGGCGTCGCACCGAGCGCGCTCAGTCACCTCCCGTTACCGCTGCCGCTGCCGGAGCTTTCCGTCGTGCGGCGGGCAGGTGCTTTGTCAACACCACGGCCCCTGCCGTAGGGCCCGTTCCAATGTGAAAAGAGAAAGAAAGCGCTGAACACCCACAATAGGGGAGCGAGATTAATGCAAAATAGAGCCCCGTCCCCTTTATTTCTGAGAACACGGTCCGCTGAGCTGGCTAGGATTCTCCCACACTGCACTGTAACCCGGGGGCCTGAGTCAAGGTTACCTACATCCTGCAGCCGTGTTGTCTCTCTTTGTCCAATAAAATATCACCGCCAGTTGACCTGTTAAACCGGCTTTCTCATCCCTGACCGGGATGAAAGAGATTTCTGATTTACTCGCCTATAAATGGTTCTGTGGATCACGAGAACTTGAGCATCTGGAAGTCTTCAGTTATCTTTATTGAAGCAGATGCCCAGAAATGATAGAATTTCTCGCAGAAATAAATGCAGACGGACTAAATGTATTACAGATAACTGCATTATTGGTAATGCAATAGTATTGGCAACTGTTTTATTTAAAAGGAAGAAACTAATCAACTTTTCGTACTTACTACCTTTGATTCGAGTTTTGAGTCACAGCTTGGTAAAATGAATATATTTTTGGATATTGTATAGTCATTATAAATTAAATTAATTGTTTTTGAAACTTGTGTTGCATGTGGCTTGGCGATAGGATTACGCTACTTATCTTTACTATCTTGACATAAAACCTGACATGGGACTTTACTTGTGACTTCCTTATCTGTTTCTACGTTGGATTTGTGGTAAGAGTTTCCTCTTCCGAATTTGACCCCCTCCCCTAACGTGTGCCTGTTTCTTATTTTCTCCTGTCTTCTAGATCCGACGCCGGAGGCCTACACCCGCCACACTTTTCAGAGTGGCGGACCCGTCATCCCCTGAGGATGACAGCGCAAACCAGGTGTGTAACATTTGAGATGACAGTTGTTAAATGGTCCTAATGTTATATTGTTAGAATATTACTGTTTGGTGTAGCGCAGTGGATAGATTATGCACTATATATTTGCCAGTACGTTGCTGTGACTGTCCTGATGATCTGTTTTCAGTTGGCTGCTGGGGAGAATGGGATCCTGAAGCCAAAGCGTGTCAATCAAAGTGTTTATCAGCCTCCCTCACTGAAAGGTAGGTGTGTGTGTGTGTCCATAAGCACGCCTGTGTGTGCCTTGCTCTCAATGCGGGTATCTAATGGACGTAAATTGATTCAAAATTGCAGTAGGCCTAATAACCTTGCAGTAATTGTACAACCTTTATTCTTAAAGAAAATAACGCATTTCTGGTAAATGACAATAGCGTTTATTTGAGGTGGTTTTGGTCAGGCTTAAGTATATGTTGGATTCAAAAACATATGCATTGACTGCATTGATGCATGTGTTTTTGTGTGTATGTGTGTGTATGTGTGCGTGTGTGTGTGTATGTGCGTGTATGTGTGTGCGTGTGTGCATTCGAGCGTGCGGATAACATGAGTGTGTTTGATCCAGCTTTGCCACACTACACCCTGCGTGTGTGTGTGTGTGGGTGTGTGTGCCTGTGTGTATGTGAGAGAGGGAGAGAGATTCCACTCCCCCTGATATGCACTCATTATAGACCCTCCAGACCATAATGTCCCTCTGCCTGTGTGTCTCTGTCTGTGTGTCTGTCTGGATGGACGCAGCCGTACAGAGGATGGCTCAAGCGCATATGCAGACGCTGGGGGACCCACCCGAGGTGGAGGAAGAGGAGGAAGAGGAGGGTGAGATGAAAGGAGGGCGAAAACCCAGCGGCTACACACTCATACCATACACTGACTCACACACTCACTATGGATTGATCCACACTGACACTGTGCACTGATATACATTTTAACACATCCACTCACTATGTCCTGATCCACACTGGCACTGTGCACTGATATACATTTTAACACATCCACTCACTATGTCCTGATCCACACTGACACTTTGCACTGATATACATTTTAACACATCCACTCACTATGTCCTGATCCACACTGGCACTGTGCACTGATATACATTTTAACACATCCACTCACTATGTCCTGATCCACACTGGCACTGTGCACTGATATACATTTTAACACATCCACTCACTATGTCCTGATCCACACTGACACTGTGCACTGATATACATTTTAACACATCCACTCACTATGTCCTGATCCACACTGACACTGTGCACTGATATACATTTTAACACATCCACTCACTATGTCCTGATCCACACTGACACTGTGCACTGATATACATTTTAACACATCCACTCACTATGTCCTGATCCACACTGGCACTGTGCACTGATATACATTTTAACACATCCACTCACTATGTCCTGATCCACACTGACACTGTGCACTGATATACATTTTAACACATCCACTCACTATGTCCTGATCCACACTGACACTGTGCACTCATAAGCACTTTAAGACATCCACTCACTATGGACTGACACACACAAGTATGCATAATATGCACTTCATACTATGCACTATGGAATAAAACACAAATAACTTTTCACTTACGTCCCCAGTCAGCATGTGACCTTTAGCTCATTGAACCTGCATACAGACACACTGGTAATGTGACCAAGCGGCCAGAACCAGGCTTCATTTTTGAAGCTCACTTCCTAGAGACGTTGTTCACTAGCGCCAGTGCAGTTGGCTCCAGTATAGGTGTTTCAGCCAATTAAGTTAATGGTAACAATATGGTAAAAATACAAAGTCAATATTTTTTTCC